>NC_141314.1:5895000-5937500 GCF_037954325.1 Fistularia commersonii
TGACTTTTGCTATTTTGATAGAGATTCAGGTTATCCGGGTTTGTTCCTGCGGCGCGGTGACACGTGAGAGGGCCTCGGACGTGATTGGCCGGATCCCGGACGGGGAGGGCGGACCGCAGGAGATGCATGTCCAGAAAAAATCTGACAAAGGAAAGAATCCCACCTCACCTGAGATGGTCAGTGGAGCAGTAGACTTCTTCCCACCAAAGTCAAATTTTCGTATTAACCCTCAAATTCATATTTACCCTCATGTTCATATTAGCCCCCACATTCAAATTAGCCTTCATGTTCATATGTTTATTCATCATAGCCCTCATAGCTCATGTTAACACTTACATTCCATTTAAGGTCATATTCAGATTAACCCTCATATTTCTATTTACCCTTATAATCATATTATCCCTCATACTATTTTTAACCCTTATAGTTATAGTAGCGCTCATTTTCATGTTAACCTTCATATTCTCATTAACCCTCATATTGATTCCTCATATTCATATTATCCCTGGTATTCATAATAACCTTCAAATTCAAATTAATTTTCATGTTCATACTAAATGTTGTATTTCAGAATCAGAATAGCTCTATTTGCCAAGTAATTTTACAACAAAAAGGAATTGCTTGCTTTGGTTTAACGGTGCAAAAGAGACAACATGTAACAGGCATTAAATAAAATATGAATGAAAAAGAGTTTACATGAACTCTCATATTGATATAAACTCATTGAAATTCTTCCTGATATTCCTTTTAATCCTTACATTTATATTAAAGCTCATATTCATTGTTACTATCAAGGCTGATCCGTCTATCTATCTATCTATCTATCTATCTATCTATCTATCTATCTATCTATCTATCTATCTATCTATCTATCTATCTGTCTGTCTGTCTGTCTGTCTGTCTGTCTGTCTGTCTGTCTGTCTGTCTGTCTGTCTGTCTGTCTGTCTGTCTAACACACATTCAATTTATTTATTCTGCCTATTATGTGACATATACTTGTGTGTGTATATATACAATAGAGGCAGATGATTTGCTATATATATATATATATATATATATAAAATATGTATGTTAATGATAATAATGATAATAATAATAGTACATTTTATTTAATGCCTTACTCAACATTTAAGGACATCATGCAGCCATATACAAAATTTACTAATATCTATCTCTCTCTCTCTCTCTGTATATGTCTATATCTATATATAGATATAGATATATATCTATATACATACATATGCAGCACAAATAATAGAGTTTTTGTGTTCAAAGAAGGAACTGACTGAAAAAAACAACAGAAAACAAAGACCACATGCTATTACAATCAAAGCTCCGACTGCAGAGTGTACCACACACACACACACCCTACACGTGTGTGTGCGATCCGTGCACGCTCGACTCCTCTCCCGCCCCGGAAATACACTTTTTTCGTCTTTATCGCCCATTGGTTCGTACCTGCGGGGTCACGAGGCGTCGCCCATTCCTTATTCCTGGCGGAGCCTGGCAGCCCGGGCGCGGGGCCCGCTGCGCCCGCCCCTCCTCCCTCCGCCCACAGCGTAGGAAGATTTAATGGCTCATGTGCCACGGCAACCAGCCTTCACCGGCTCGGTGAGCCTCAGCCCCGGCCGAGGGGATAACAAGGTACGAGGGCCGTCGGAGGGGCTCCCTGCCAAAACCCCCTCCTCCTCCTTTCACCGCAAGTGTGTTGTGAATTATCTCCCCTCCCTCTCTTCCTCCTCGTCTCCTCTCCATGAGCCTTTTGTTACCCCGTCGCTACTCATCACCCCCCCGCCCCCCGTTATTAAGCGCACAGATCTTCATCTGTCCGCGGCGTTCGCTCAACTGAACGCCAATCCGGCTGCGCGGCACATTTCGCCCGCCTTGTTTGGATAGCTAATTCTTTTTGATGAAAATTGCCCTCCCTCTCTCTCTCTCTCTCTCTCTTGTCCTCGTCCTCTCTCTCTCTCCGACTGCCAGTAACCGTGTGGTGAAGGGTTGCGGTGGGAAGAAACAAAAACAGCCGTAATTGATAATGGGAGTCAGACTCGGCATGTGAGGATCTCGGCCGAGCGTCTTCTCGTCCTCCTCCGCCGCCGCCGCCGCCATCTCCTCGCCCCCTCGGAGTGACGGCCCAGACGGGGCGGCCCCTGCCAAGCGGTGCTCCTAATTGAACGGGGCACCGGGATCCACGGGGGCTTTTGGGGGAGGGGGGGGAGGAGGGGTGCCGTCTCTGGGAACGGTTCTTCCCAGAAGGATGTGGAGGGGTGGAAAACCAATCCGCCGGGGGCTTTGCGATGTAATTTCCTAATACCATAATGTGTAACTAGCGCATTACGCTGAGCCGTTTGGATAAAATAATGCTAAGAAAGCGAGCGGTGGCACGGGCGGCGCCAACGAAAACACCCCGTTCCCCGAGCGGAGCCCTTGGAGCTCCTTCTAACATCGGGGGAAATCCAACCGGGTGCATCCCTTTATCTTGTTTTGGTCCAGGACAAGAGGGGAGGTTATTTTTAGATCGCCCCGATAAATGAGGGGTATCGTATATCTGGATGTGGTGGAAGAAGAAGAAGAAGGGGGAACCGGCAGGGCGCGTTTAAAACAACATGTGAAAAATCAGCAGTTCTTTAACAGTTAGCATGTCATTTTTATTTGCCTCCTCAGATGGTGGCAGCGGTCGTCTTTCAGGCGGTGCCAGCGGAGATTGGTCGCTGGCGGCGCAGACGCTGGCCTGGCCCCGGTTAGCACTCTTATTATCATCACCGCACACTGTAATTCACATGTCAATCACGCCGCTGGGCCCGAGGGGAGACGGGGGCCGGTTGGAAGGGGCCGCCGACTGGGGTGATGGCCTGGGAGGGGCGGGGGGGCCGCGCTGAATACTTCCAGCAGGCCCCGATCGAACCTTCCGTTCCCACATCTCCGGCACGAGTTTCGAAGGATTAAAACAAAAAAAAAAAATAGTGATCATTACGGTTAAGGTTAGGGATGGGGTTATAACCGCCATCACCAAAGTGGAGAGACTCGAAATTGTCTATCTGAAGAACTGTATGAGATGGAGGGATGGAAATTGGACCGACCCTGATATTGTCCTGGGTGGGCTTTCCAACGGCACCGCTGCCAAACTTGTCCAACTTTCAGTTGGAGAGTTAAGCTCAGTATTAGGGTTAGGGGTTTGGCTGGTCCCAGGGTTAGGGCTCTGGGTAACGTGAGTTCTCCATTGGTACCAGTACCAAGTTTGTACTCCATTAACTAGATGATTGTTTCAAAAGATTTAACAAAAATAGAAAAATCAAGGTTTGGGTTTGGCAAGGGGCTTACAACCACCATCACAAGGTGGCGATACACAAAATCTTTTATCTGAAGAACTGTATGAGATACATTGATGGAAAGTTGAGCTTCCCCCTCACTGGCTCAGGTGCGCTTTCCAAAAGCACCGCTCCCAAACTTGTCCAGCTTTCAGCTGCAGAGCTAGGTTTAGCATCAGGTTTAGGATCAAGGCTTGAGGTTAAGGTTGGGGCTCTGGTAAATGTGGCCTTTCCATTGGTTCCGGTACCAAGATTCTGCTCGATGAACTAGATGACTTACATTAGTTTCGAAGAATTTATGGAGAAACGATAATTGGTGGTCATTGGGTTTTATGTTAAGCTAGGGGCTTACACTACCATCACCAAAATGGCAATACTCAAAATAGTCTATCTGAAGAACCATATGAAATAGGGCGACGGCAATTGGACCAATCCACATTGTTTTGGGTTGCCTTTCCAACAGTCCCAGCCCCATGCACTTACGACCTTCAGTTGGAGAGTTACGTATAGTGTTAGGGTTAAGGGTTGAGCTAGGGTTAGGGTTCGGGTAAGGGGTCTGGTAAACGTGAGGTCTCCATTGGTACAAGTAATAAGTTTTTACTCCATTAAGTAGATGATTGGGTCTTGGTTTGAAAGATTTAACAAAAATAGAAGAATCATGGTCATAAAGATTAGGGTTTGGAAAGGGGCTTCTAAGCACCGTTGGGGACACTCAAAATTGTCCATCTGAAGAAGCATTTGAGATAGAGTGATGGAAATAGGACCTACTCCCATATTGTCTTTGCTTGCCTTTTTGACTGCACTTCCAAGGAAATACTCCAACCTGCAGTTGGAGAGTTAGGTATCGTGTAAGGTTTAGGCTTCAGGATGGAGCTTGAGTTAGGGTTTTGGTCAATGTGGGCTTTCCATGGGCTACAATACTAAAGTTTGTGCTCCATTAACTAGATGATTTACGATAGTTTCAAAGGATTTAACTAAAAAAGAAATTTCACGGTCATTGGGGTTAAGGGGCTTATAGCTACCATCACCAAAGTGGAGGTACACAAAGTGGTCTCAAAGTGGTTGTACACAAAATAATTTATCTGACCAACCTTATGAGATAGAATGATGGAAATTGGACCTTCCCACATATTGTCGTGGGTAGAAGGATTTGAAAGAAAAATCATGGTCGTCAGGGTAGAGGTTTGGTGAGGGGGATTTGACCACCGTCACCAAACTGGTGATCTCCAAAATAGTTTAACTGAAGAGCCGTATGAGATGGAGCGATGGAAATTGGACCTACCCTCACATTGTCTTAGGTGGGCTTTCCAACGGCACCGCTGCCAAGTTTCTCCAACTTTTATAGGAGAGTTAGGTTTCAGGCTGGAGCTCAGGTTACGGTAAGGGTTCCGGTCCATGTGGGCTTTCTGCCCGCATGATGGAAATTGAAGGAAAATAGAGGGACGTGCTCCTCCAGAAGGACTACCTTCTATGTCTTCAAGGCATGTGTTGTATTAAAAGGGAGAGACAGACAACCATTCCATGTATTTAGATATATAAATCCTGGAATAACACACTCCCGACCACGTTGTCAGTATTTCGGTTTTTACTTAATTAAACATCCAGCCGCCGCGGTAAATCTCTCCTCCTCACGCCTCGTGAATGCGACTGTAATCCAGACACGCTCCTTGGGGGGGGTCAAACATGTCCGGCCCCCCCAAACCCCGAGAGATTCAGCATAGCCCCGCGAAGACACTGTAATTTCAAATGCCGCCGAAACGGGGAATGCAAAAAGACAACATTCTATTTCAATCAGAAGCTCAGTTCTCGCCTCATCACAGCCGCCTGCCAATGCCTAACACACACACACACACACACACACACACACACACCATCACGCACTCGCACTGCTGGCCCGCCAGCGTGTGGTTTGCATCTCCACGGTGCCTTAATGCCTTGCGGTTAGCGCTCCGCCGGGGCCACGAGAAATGATTTATTAGCGGCTCCCGCCTGCGTTTACCGATAATGAGCCTCCGTCAGCGCTAATAAAGAGATCCCCGTCGACGCGATCGCTGTCGCCTCCGAACAATAGCGCATCACCCGGGTGACGACGTCCGTTACTCCGAAAGAAAAAGCGAATTCACGCGATCGTTTGTACCGACGGGTTCCCCGCTAGCCTGGCGTCAGGGCCTCTGCTTCCACGGAGACCAGCGCGACCGATGGCCGCCCCCACACTCGGAGGCCTGCTTCGTTTTTTTTTTTTTTCTCTGTCCACGTGTCAATCATGTGCAGCAGCCAGTGTGTGTGTGTGGAGATGATGAGGATGAAAGAGACACATGAGTAGTCTGGCAGTGAAGTGTGTGTGTGTATGTGTGTGTGACATCATCCTGTCTCCCTCTGGTTCCAATCATCTCTCCCCATAAATGGCACCTGATAGATTAATGACTGATAAAGAGTGTGTGTGTGTGTGTGTGTGTGTGTGTGTGTGTGTGTGTGTGTGTGTGTGTGTGCTCAGTAGGGGCCCACGGAGAATCCGCAATCAGACAGCTTTCAAATTAGCGCTCCATAACTACATCCTGACCAAGGCTTAGACTTCTGAAGCCCAGGAAAGTCCTTCCAGACACACACACACACACACACACACACACACACACACACACACACACACGCACACGTGCCCCGGCTATCGTTTTCATCCGCAGTGTATCGCATCGCATTTGTCTTCTTCCTTGCACGGTGAACTTTGACCCCTTTGAGAAACAGGGGCAGTGTTCGGGATGTCATCAATTTTAGCAGCTTACCTTTGTGTGTGTGTGTGTGTGTGTGTGTGTGTGTGTGCATGCTCCACCCCCCTGCAAACACACACACACATATACACACATGCACACGTTCACGGAGAATACGGCGCTGCCATGGCGTTGATCCCCTTGACGAATTCAAGGACTTAGCAGATTTATATCCCACCGCTCTCACATCGACAAATAGTATTTTCTTTAAAATTTATAAACCCGTTCATTTGCGGCGTCTAGTTTTTCCTGTATCCGATTTTTAATGGCGCCTTGGAATGGCTGTCAGTCGTAACCGCCGGTTAGCTGTCTGGCGTGGCAGCTGTAGTGTGTGTGTGTGTGTGTGTGTGTCTGTGAGTGGGTGAATGCTGTCCAGGGTGAAGTGCTTTGGAACCCTGAGGTGTGAAAACATTACATATAAGAGGGAAATATTGTCTATTTTAAAAACAGTATGATGAACATGTTATACATAATTTAAATCTGAAATCTGAATCATCAGCTTATATGATTACCTTAATTTCTGGACTGTTAGCTGCTACTTTTTCCACACACTCTGAACACTACGGCTGAAACAATGATGCGGCTGATTTGTGGATTTTTTTGGGGCGAGCTTTTGACGCCGCCAAAATATTCAGCCTCGTCACATCGGACCAATGAAATTACCGTAAAATTCTGAGGCCGTTCCATTCCGACATTGAACCTTCACTGGTTTTAGTTCGGAGGAGGAAGACCAAGATAGCGATCAGCTGTAGGATAAAGCAAGGGATAGAAAATTGATGATTTGATGAACTTTTCCTTGTGTTATTTATTATTTATCTTTTTCATCGGCCGTGTTACAGTCACTGTTCGGGGGGAAAAAAACATTTCCAGTATGTATTTGTGGATGTCACCTGTATGTATTTCATGAAAAGTAAAAAAAATTTCTCTGTGGTTTATAGACAAGTGCGGACTATATATGTACACGTATAGTTATTTTTAGCCGGTGTGGCTAATAATCAGATGTGCTGGAAATTACGGTATTTGTATCCATTCATTCATTCATTCATTCATTATCAAAACAGCTTATCCTGCACTCAGGATCATTTGAGGGAGGGGGGTTGGGGCCAATCCCAGCTGTGATTGGGTGAGAGGAAGGCTTCACCCCGGACCAGCCAATCACAGGGCCACATGTAGACTCATGGAACCATTCACTCCTTCATTTACACGTCATTCAAAGAGACATACAACCCTTAAGCCTCTCATTTTTCACATCATACATAAACAAATAATAATTCTCTCACTTATTCAGACATCATTTAGAGATATATAACATTCACTCACTCGCTCACATGTCGTTTAAACACACAACCATTCATTCACATAACATAAAGAGATAAGGAATTTCACTCATTCATGCATTACATTGACATACAACCAGTCACCCTCTCATTTATGTAATATATAGACTGTCTTTTCGCTCTGTCGTTCGCTCGTTAAATATACATACAAGCGTTCAGTCCCTCATTCACATGTCTGGACAAAGTGTGGTCTCCTGCATGTGTTTGGACCTTGAGGAACCCATGCAGACACATGGAGAGCACAGGAAGGCCTCCCTGTGGGAATCCAAACAGGGAACTTTTCGCTGGCGTTAACCGCTGATCCACCTAGTTTTTTCTCGTGGCGGTGTTTTTTGGATGTTCTGGTATCCAACGGGGGACGTTGAGTTGCTCCTAAAAGATCTCAGACGCAGTGAATCCCTCTCCCGCCCTAAAACTCAACCCGTCTTCCATATCCTCGACTTCGGCCTCCTGGTCCGAATTACACATGACGACGGGCGCGTTGCAGCGAGAGCAGCTGTGCGCAGGTCGGTGTCGGATTCTCGTCTTCTCTCGGTGCCGCCGCTGCTGCGGATTAACGTCGTGTGCGGAGCGTTCAGATGTTCTGCAGGGAGCTCCATGCCGACTCCTCAGCAGCAAGTGCCAGGAAGTAGTCTGGTACCGTTTAAGTCCATTTGGGTAACTGGAGGTAGGGATGGAAAATCCATTTTGGATACACAAGTTCATAAGCGGTTTCCCAGGTAGAATGAGGAGCGCTTTATTAATTCATGCGTTCATTCGTTCGTTCACCCAGCCGTCATTGGGCGAGAGGACCGATCGCCGGTTGACCAGACATGCAACCATTCATTCGGGCCTCGTGAAGAGACATACAAGTCATTCATACCGCATATATAAATTATAATTTATCCCATATTAATCCCTGTGGGGAAATTTGTCATTCACACATGTGGGCAATGTATCCCATCCGACCCGGGACCTTCTAGCTCCTTAAAGTGGAGCTGCTCTTAACACGTCGCTCCACTTTAAATGACTCACCGTCATTTTCTCCAACAACACAGAGTGCGTGTTTGAGTGTGTTACTTTGCAGTAGATGTCAACCGTGTCGTCCTGGACACGGCGAGGGGTTTGTTGGGATCGCGAGGAGGACGGAGCGGCGGCGCCGTGGCTTTCGTCTACGGCGAGGTTTAAGGCTGCCAGTTCTCAACACCGCCGCGTCCCGTGATGTGAGGACAGTTTTCCTCCGGGTTCAATAAAGCAGTTACGACCGAGAAGCCTCGAAACAACCCCTGTGTCATAATTGAGAGCAAAATACAGGCCCGTGTGTTGGCCTCCGGTGGAAAGCTTGTGTGTGTGTGTGTGTGTGTGTGTACTCACTGCTCCTCCTGTGAACCTGACAAAGGTGACGTCACCGGGTCTGGAAGTGATTCGGAAAGGCTATGATGCTATTGGCTACGATTCATATATGCGCATGTGTATGTGTGTGTGTGTGTATGTGCGTGCGTGTGTGCGCGCTTGTGTGTGTTTGCAAAGTCAACATGTCCGAAACGCAGCTCTGGAGCGGCAATGAGGTCATTCCCCTAGAGTTTAACCTGCAGGAACAGCAACGGAGCAGATCTTCCTTCCTCCCAGGTTCACCCCTCGCCCGCTCATTCATCCATGTTTGGTGAGCGAGTGTGTGTGTGTGTGTGTGTGTGTGACCCACCTCTTCCTCCCTGCCCGAACCGGCCTTTGGGTTTATTGTGCATTTGGTCTTCGGCGCCTGCTGCGGGTGTTATTGGAGAGCGCTGCTGATGCGGCAAGTCCTCATAACGTTCATTCATTCATTTGTTCGTTCATTCAATATCTGTACTGCTTATCCTGCAGGCAGGACGGAGGGAAACAAGCATTCACCCTCTCATTCACCCCTCATTTAGAAGCAAATAACCATACACTGCATATTAGACGTCAAACAGCCAGTCACTCTTGCTCTTATGAGGAAAAAGACATTCGCTCACTCATTCACACCTCACCGAGAAATCCAAACATTCACCCTGTCATTCACACAGTATTTAGAGACAGACAACCAACCAGTCACTTGTTTGTTCCTCATATAAAGACAATCAGCCATTCCTTCGCTCGTTCACGCCTCATTTCGAGACATTCAGCCGTTGATTCACTCATTTACAAGACAAATACAGGCAAATAACCATTCATTCACTTGTTCATGCTTCATATAGAGACATGTTGCCATTCATCCATTCATCCCGCAGCATACGTCCATGTTCCCGGTGGTTGAAGCTGCCGCCGTGTCTCCAAATTCTGAACTCTGCGTCCGATTGTTTTGCCCTGTGGTTTTATCCCGGTCTACGGTTCATACCCCGTGTTTGTGTTATCTGGGGTTTTACTGCGACCACCGCCGCTCTGCCTGAAACGACCTTCACCCTCACATTGATGAGTGTTCCTCTGCGGCCCGGCTGTAACGCCCGTTTGCGTATCCGTTCTTATTCTGGTGTAATTGTTGGTTTTGTCTCGTTTTATTTTTACAGCGCCGTCCTGTCCGGCGAACTGCTTGCTGGGAAAGACTTTTTTTTTTTTTCTTTCCCCTTTTTTTTTCTCCCCCAGCTGTTATTTTTATTCCGCGTAGCCAGCTTTGTGTTGTACTGCGGTTTCTTTTCTTGTTTCTTTGCTGCCCACTTGAGAAGTAGGTGGATTTAACCGATGCAGGTGGTCCATCCATGGATTTTGTTTCCTGTGTGCCTGAACTCATTCGGACCCGGGTTTGTGATCCGGATTGGAGCCGGGTTCGCCTCCGTCGGGCATTTTTCGTCCCGTTTGCAGATTTACCTTGACTTCTGAGTTTTAATTCTCGAACTCGTAACTCGAGTATCGAATTAAATTTCCCTGTTGAAATTAAATGAAAGCGATTGCTCGTTCCAAACCCCCGTTTTTGTTTTTTAAAAAAGAAAAATGTACTTCATATTTAACAAATAATGTTTCAAAAATAATGACACACAATAAAAATGTAAATAAAATAAATAGAAATAATAAAATGCATATAAAAATAATAAATATAAAGAAATTTAAAGTGTATTTACATTAAAGATCGAACAAACACGATCCTTAACTGAACTTAGTGACAACACACTTAATGCTACAAGGTGTTGCTAAATGTAATTAGCATGCTTTGCTGCACTTTATGTCTAAACTCCATTTATGGACGGAGTGAAGCCGGTCCTCTTTTAAAAACCATCAACCCGTCCCCGGCCGGCTTTAAACGACTCTTCCGACGCTTCGTCCATCGCCGATCCCGCCGTCCGCCGCCCCGAATCCCCGTAGATGTCTCCTGCATTCTCACAGATGAGTCCACAATACATTTGTGTTTTCCCATGATTTTTTTGGGGGGCTAACTCGCAGTGTGTCCCGCTGGCTTTAAACGCCGCTTCATGGACTACCACAGACCTTATATCTCAAAGCAAGAAATCCGCCGAGGGAAGGCTCGGATCTCGGAAAACTCCGAATCGATGCGGCCGTAAGTCAGGGTTCCTCTGAGTATGGAAGCCCTGGAACCACGGGTGGATATCGTTGCCCTGCGCAAACCGCGGAGGTCCCCCGAGTCCTTCCCAGTTCTGAGTCATCGGCAGAATCGGCTGAACTCCCAGACCTCGGCCGAGCCGGCCAACATGAACCCGGTCCTTGTACTCAGAGCGGCGTCGGTCGATGTCACTCCAACTCTCCAGAGCCATCCATGCTAGCATTATCGCTTAGCTGCATCAGAGCAGAACTTTGCCTCCTCTGCTAACGCCTCTTTGGATCCCCCCCCCCACCCAGTTCGCCCTCCCGCTTCCAGACCTCCGGCCCTCAACGCCGCAGCGCAACATCCCCAGCTATTACAGTGGATAAAGGACTTGAGCGGGCCCTCGGAGTAAACCGTTAAGGCCTAATCCTGATCCACGCTTTTGACATCCATCCCAGGGGCCTGCCAGCATGGAGTCATTACGTCTCCCAGAGGGGAGCCCGGCCGGGGGGGGGTGAAGAGCACGAGACAGGCAGCGCTATGGGAGAGTGAAGGTATCTTTAGAAGCTGATACTCAAAGGAAAGACTCATTTGTCACCCTTGTCTGAAAGCCATATGCGATTGCCAAGTGTGTGTGTGTGTGTGTGTGTGTGTGTGTGTGGTGGGGCGAGTGTGATGCACGCTGATTTTAAGAGGGGGGGGTTGACGTTTCTTTGAAACCGCTGCTCACCGCCATATGTCAATGCAGGGGATCTGCTTCTCTGCCGTTACTGCAGCCTCTCTCCCTCTGACCACTAAATGCTCTCCTTCTTAGGCGCATGGTGATTATGGTGGGTCGCGTCTTTTCGGGCCGCACGTACGTGCACGCGCGGCTTTTCCCCGTCCCGGGAGCCGCGAGAAGGGACAAAGTCGTTTGTCAGCCGCGGCCTCCCGTGTCGGGTATTGACGCCGATGACAAATCCGCAAAGTGTGTGTCCGCGGGCGCTCACGCTTGATGGCCCGCGGGGCCGGTGATGTCATGCACGACAGCTCCTTTTCACGCTAGCCGTGTGGCCTAGCGTGGCTGTGTCTCTGGCAGACGTTCGCTGTGGTGATGGGAAACTGGATTCCTCTCACTGACTCCAGTTGTATGAGTCATTCTCCAAAGAGAGAGTGTTTTGAGTCGTTCGATTCACTGAGTCAGTCGTAAACTGAACGACTGAGGGATTCGTTCAGTGACTGACCGAGTGAGTCGTTCCTTTTGTGAGTGGAGAGGGCGATTCGGGTATCGAGTGATTCACTCAATCACTCGATCACTGAGTGAGTCGTTGATTTTCTCATTTCTGAGCTGCTTAGTGATTCATTCCTAGACTGACCGAGTGAGTCGTTTTTTTTTTTTTTTTTTTTTGCAGAGTTGGGAGGGGGACTCAAAGCTATCGAGTGATTCGTTTATTCAGTCTCTGAATGAGATTCGTTCATTTTCTGAGAGAACTTCAGTTTATGAGCGAGGACGGAGACTGAGGTATTGAGTGACTCATTTGTTGAGTCAATGAGTTGTTCGTTTTGGGAGTGAGGAGGGAGGACGATTGAGCCATTGAGTGATTCGTTCACTAAGTTACCAAGTGAGTCGTTGGTTTCATGAGTGGAGAGGGGTACTCTGAGCTACTGAGTGATCTGTTTGTTCATGAGTGGGGAGGGAAACAGATAGCACAGCTACTCTGGGCAATTGAGAGATTCGTTCATTCAGTTACTAAGTGAGTCAATCCTCTTCTGATCTGGGCAGCTACCCTTCGCTGCTGAGTGATCCGTTTGTTTAGGAGGAGGGAGGGCTGCTCTGAGGTACTGAGTGATTTGTTCATTGACTTAATGAGTGATCTATTCTTTTTGTTAGTGAGGAGGGCGACTGAGCAACTGAGGAAGTTGTTTATTTTGCTCTGAGCTCAATTGCTCTGAGCTACTGACTGATTCGTTCGTTGAGCTACTGAGTGATTCGTTTGTGTCCTTAGCGAGGAGGGCGACTGAGTGAATTGTTCTTTTTGTGAGTGAGGCCGTCCGACTAGCTCAGCTACTCTGAGCTACTGGGCGATTTGTTTTGACTCACCGAGTGAGTTGTTTGTTTCGCGCGTGGGGAGGGCTGATCTAAGTTACTGAGTGATCTGTTCATCTCTAGAGTGGCGGAGTTACTCTGACCTAATGAGAGATTCATTAGTTGAATTATTGGATGAGTGTGTAGGGTGACTGAACCATTGAGTGATTCGCTGCGTCACTGAGTGAATCGTTCGTTTTACGGGGGGGGGGGGCTGCTGTGAGCCCCCAGTCCGGTCCCATATTTGCAGTTAGCGGGCTAGCTGCAGCAGGGACGGGTCGTGACTCATGAGTCAGTTCAAAGACTCTCGGGTTTTGAACGGTTCGTTCACGGCTCGCACGTCACTAGTTTACAGTTTGCTGACAGAGCAGGCGAGGTAGTGTGTGTGTGTGCGTGTGTCTGTTTGTGTATACATGTTCCCACTTAAATGTGTGCAGCATGTGTAGCCGTTCTGCTTGTATTGGACGTTTGCTGCAGACCTCAAGGAAACATTGGCGTTCAGACGCCATCACAAACACACACAATGCCTGCTGAGTATGTTTGCATGCATGCGTGTGTGTGTGTGTGTGTGTGACAGTGTGCATGTGTGTGTGTGCACTAAAAAAAAAAAAAGAAAGGTCTCATGTTTTGCTTTCAGTCTGTGAGAAACAGAAATTCTAGCAGGCGGTCGGTTCGAATGTTTGAGACGTAAACTGGATGGACGGCGAGTTTAATCCGCCGTTAATCAGCTCCTCGGAAAACTCACTCAAGCATCAGATGCCGCAGATTGCTCGGCCTCCCCTCGTAACTCGCCCTCTGCGTTTTCCCCCAGTCATCACTTTGCCCCCCCGAACCCCCACCTGCCTTTTCGCACTGCAACCCATCGCTTCCCCTCTTGTGTGACGCCCCCCCCCTCCTCCTCCTCAGGATTAAATCTAAGTCTTTTTGTTTATCGTCTTAGCTATTACTGCTAATGTTGGCTCGGGCGGAGTGCGTGCACGCGCGCATGCGTGCGCGTGTGTGTGGGCAAGCTCTCAGATCAAACACGGCGTAAGACGAGCCCATAAACAAGCCTTCAGGACCGTTTAGGGATTTTCTGGGAGAGCGGTGCGGCCGAGGTGGGGCGCGGGGAGGGGAGACGGCCTGCAGAAATCAGCTGCTCTGTTTATATACCTTTCAGTGGTGATTACCGGTCCAATCTGTCTGTTTAGCCGAGGAAATATCATAGGCCCCGGCCCCGGGTGCGTGCGTTTTCCTGCGCGCCCCGCGAGGACGCTTATGGTTCCAGTTGCGAATGTAGCTGGAGGGATGCCACGGAAACGGCGTGGAATGGAGAGCGCTGTCGCGGGAGCGAGTGTTTATTTACCCGTACATACGACCATAACGGAGTCGGCGTGCAGGAAGGAGAGGACCACCGCAGACCCGCAGGATTGGGGATATGTGTCAGACGCGCCGTCGAGGGGGCGGGGGTGGCGGTGGCGGTGGCGAGGGGGGGGGGGAGGCTTTGGCGTTCGCCGACGTTTCCACACAGTTGTCCGTGTGTGTGTCGGCGCGAGGGTTCCAGACACACTGGCAGGTAGAAGCCGCCGCCGTGTTTGCAGACGCGGCCTCGCACAGCGGAATATTCGTGGAAATGAATAGGCCATATTATACTCTCAAAGTGGTATTTTTAATTCATCGCAGTTTCGGCCGGAGCTCGATTGAGTCATTTTTTTTTTTCGCGGAGGGGTGTAAGTAGAGCAAGTCCGCCGGTATTAGTTTCACCGGCGGAGGTTTTGGCCCGTGTCGATTTTCCTCCAAGTGGAATGGCGAATCAATTTGGGCAGGAGTTATAACCGTAGCGTGGACGCATTAGAAAACATAACCAGTAAGGAAGAAAAAAGGAGGTGGGGGGGGGAAAGCAGAGAGAGTTTGACAGCGAGAAAACACTGGCTGGCGGCGGAAAGAAGGCCAACTGCTAATGAGACGGGTTCTCCGGCCCTCCCAGGCTCCAGGGCACTGAAGAGGGGAACCGGGAGCAGGACAAACGGACGGGTGGAGTTGGAGAACATGGACGAAGAGAGGTGGCGGAGTGCCTTTATGGATTCATTCATTTGTTCATTTGTTCACCCACTCATTCATTATGGATGGGTTCCCACTCAACCTGCAAACCCCGACCGCAGATTATGCCCTGTAGATAATGAATAAATGAACGAGGGAAAAATGAAAACTAAACAAAAAGTAACTAAATAAAAAACAACCCAGACTGATACATTTTTAGTAACTATTCTTTATCCTCAACTACGATACAATTAACTAGTGGCTGCAAGGCCAAACAGAATAACAGAATCGCCCTGCAGTTCCATCTTTGGCCGCTAGATGTCGCCAACTCGCAAGGGGGGGGAACAAATGAGCGAACAAACAAACGGCGCAATAAATCTTGTTTTTCGGTCGTCAAAGCGGGATCGACGGTAAACCCGGCGGCTCCCGACGTCCCGTCCTGCAATCCCACCCCTCCTCCTCCCTCCCTCCTCCTCGCCCTCCCCCCTTCCGGCGTTAATCCCCTGCAACCGGAAGCGCTTGACCGAAGCCGAGGGTTGTGAAAGTGCGTCACAGCGCGCAGCCGCCGAGGAGAAACCCGAACCTGCGCTGCGGCTCCGGCTCCTCTCTCCTCCTTTTCTTCCTCTTCTTCTTTTTCTTCTTCTTCTTGCGCTCCTGCAGCCATGGTGAAGATCGCCTTTAACTCCGCCCTGGCGCAGAAGGCTCTGGGGAAGGAGGCGGCCGCCGCGGAGAAGGTGAGCCGGTCCGGTGCGTTAGCAGGCCTCGGACCCCCTGTACCCCGTGCACCTCCAGCACCCCCTATGTGGTTCTCCAGGGCAGCTGTTTGTGTCCTGCACCTGGAGGTGGTGAAGGTGGAGGTTGCACCTGATGCGGGACGTCCACGTTCCGCACAGCCGCTCCGCAGAGGCCGCGGCCCGATGCGGGATTAAGGGACCGCCGCCGAGCTGCTGCGTGATTTTTTTTTTAATCTAAATTGTAATTTTTATTTCTGTTTCCCTCCCCCTACCCGGCCGGGTCTCCTTGTTATGGTCGACTGCAGGTTATGTAATGCGCATCAAGGCACCGAGCTGAGCACAATCCGCGGCGAGACAGCCGGACAGGAGACTGCAGGGCTGTAGAATAATATTTATTCCTAATATTATTATTATTATCTGTATATGAGCGAGAACCCGGTTTCTTCTCATTCAATCGTCCTATAGAGACATACAACCATTCACCCTCTCATTCACACACCATTTAGCCATTCGCTCATTCATTCACAGGTCTTTTTGGGACAAACAACAGTTCGCTCGCTCATTCACGTCATATCGAGACATGCAGACATTCACTCATTCATCCTCATCATTTAGACGTACAAGTCACCCTCACTTTTACATGTCATATAAAGACATGCTGCCATTCACTCATTCATCGAGATATACAACCATTCACCCACTCATCGTTTATACATATAATTCACCCTCTCATTCACATGTCATACAAAGACATGTAGCCATTCACTCATTCATTCACAGGTCATATCGGGCCTCCGTGAGGGTTAGTGATCCCTTTTGGTTGTGGGGTTCCCCTGCCTCCTGCTATCACCTGGAAAACACGACCAGAAGCAATTTTTATTTTATTTATTCATCTGTTTTTTTTCCTTGTTTTATTTAATAAAAATACAAACAAATCTGGTTAATCAGCGAATGTCTGTCTGATAGTTGACTGTGGAACCAACTTCTGAATGTCCTTCGAAAGGCTTGGAAATGGAAAAGCGTGCTGTGTGTGTGTGTGTGTGTGTGTGTGTGTGTGTGTGTGTGTGTGTGTAGGACCCTGAACTGGCTGCTGCTCAGGTGGGCTCTGAGGGTTCCACGGGCCGCTGTCTGGTCACTCTGCTCGGCATCGCCTTCATCCTCAGCGGGCTCATCGTGGGAGGGGCATGTCTCTACCGGTACTTCACCCCGAAGGTAAAGTGTGTGTGGCTGTAGTATTCTTTCATTCACTCATTCATTTGTTTGTTCATTCATTCAGTCATTCCTTATCTACACCACTTGTTCTGCACTGTGATTGGGCAAGAGGCCTCCCCCCCAGGTCAATAGCTGTTTCACATTTAGACATACAAGTCACCCGCTCCTCCTCATGTCTGGACCATTTGGGGTCTCCAGTGAACCCCCTCCATGTTTTTGGAGTGTGGAAGGAACCTGGAGAACCCTGACGAACCCTTTGTCCAATGGCAGGAGAATGAAGAGCGCAGAGTTTCACTGAAGTTCAAACTCGTTAGGAAGTGTCCTGGAAAATGACCTCTTGGAAAAGAGTAGGGACTTGGAACCAGCCGTTGTCCCGACAACTACATTTAGCTTTAGCTTTGGCTCCCCCTGCTGCTCAAACTCGAGAACTTCATTTTTTAATCTTTAATCTCTACTTGTAAATTGAGTATTTGAGCCCTCAGATGAAGTGAGACAGGAGTCACCATGGACTAAGATTTGCAGATAACATTGGGAACTGTGGCGCGGGTAAATATATGTGAATGAGAAGGACCCAAGTGGAATATGGAGGCTACAGAGAGATGAAGAAAGTGGAGGATTTCAAGTACCAAGGGTCGACAGTCTAGAGCAATGGAGAGATTGGAGAAGAGGTGGGGGAACGAGTGCAAGATGGTATGAACTGGTGGAGGTAAGTGTCAAGAGTATGAAAGGAGACGTGGAGAAGGTGGAGGTGAGAGCAGCCATGTTGTCTGGTTTGGAGACATTGAGGAGAAGACGAGACAGAGCTGGAGGCAGCAGAGATGAAGGTCAGGTACTTGGTGATGAGTCCATCAGAGGGACAGCACATGTCAGACCTTCTGGAAATAAAGTCATACTAAGATGGTTTGGGCATAAAAAGAGGAGGGATGGTGATGAGTAGACGAATGCTGCGGTTGGAACTACGAGACAAAAGACTTAGAAGAAGTCCAGAGAGGAGACAGGAAGTTAGCTGGTGATGGCGGTGGTGTGTGTGTGTGGGGGGGTCATTACCATCGAGCCGGTGGAGTAGAGAAACCTCTGCGGACAAACAAGGACACGTATTCACAGAAGATGCACCTTGTACACCTGTATCTTGATCGAGACCTCATCACTCCTGCTTGCACCTACAAGTGCAACAAGATACACCTGCAGAGCAGCCACCTCTGTGCAGCCAGCAGGTGTTGCTCATATTTGCTGCCTTCCAACAATGGTTTTGTTCTCCTGTCTCCGGTCTCCAGAGGTTGTATCACGGCGCCATGCAGTTCAGTGACGTTTCAGCCGGAGCGGAGAGCCAGCCGTACTATCTGCCCCGCTTGGAGGAGGAGGTGGAGATCTCTGACAGCTTCGCTGTCATCAGCGTGCCCCCGCCTCGCTTCAGGGCCGGAGACCCTGCCTACATCCTCCATGACTTCAACAGGGTGAGAAGACACACTCGGGCCAGTGGGAACAAATACTGCAGTATTTGCAGAAAGAGCACTACAGATGAAATATTTCCCTTGAGAATGTTGTTGTAGAAGTATGCAGAAGGTCGGAGGAAGTTGCACCTTGCCTTTGTGGGTCTGGAAAAAGCTTACAACAGGGTGCAGAGAGACGAACCGTCATTGTATTTGGATGTCTGGAGTAGCAGAGAAGTATGTTTGAGCGGGGCAGGACATGTATGCCAGCTGTGAGGTAGTGGGTTCGGTGTGATGTTTAAGGTGGAGGTTGAGGGGATTAGCAGCAGAGCTGAAGATGTGGAGGTTCTCTTTGGGAGTGAGGAGAACGGAGAGGATCAGGAAAGAGTCGGTCAGAGGGACAGCGCATGTTAGATGTTCTGGAGATAGAAGTATGCTTAGGTTGGAACTGCCAAGGTTCTGTCCGATGTCAGTGTCAGATGGAGGCTGGTGACTAGCTGTGGCCCAAAGGAGAAGAAGAAAGTTGCTAGATAGATATCGCCGTCTTCACAAGCTCCCCTTCATGTGTTCTTGTTTGCTTATCCATTCATGTGTGTGTGTGCAGAAGCTGACTGCATACCTGGACCTGACACTGAAGACCTGCTTCGTGATTCCACTGAACACATCCGTGGTCCTCCCTCCCCAGGACCTCATCGACCTCTTCTCCCAGCTGATGGTGCGTTGAGGTGCTGAGATGCAGTAAAAGTGCTACTCAGGGCGAAAGGAATACTTTTACATGAAGAGTTATTTGTCCACCCTCGACAATGAAGCAGCCGTAGATGTTTTTGTGGCCTTCTCACCCCCCCTCCCCGCCCCCCCACAGTCCGGCTCCTACCGCAGTTACCTGGTGCAGGAGGACCTGGTGGTGACCGAGCGCATTGATGACATCAAGCCCCTCGGCTTCTACATCCGCCGCCTCTGTGATGGCAAGGAGACGTACAGGATGCAGCGCCGCGCCAGCCTGCCAGGTCAGTGTGTGAGCAGACACTGACCTTTAGAAGAACCAAGCTCGTGGTGTCCATTTTGGTGTTCTTAAGGGGTCGAGCTCCTCCTCCTCCGCTGCTGAGCCATTTTAGCCATTTTCTCTTTGTTCAAGAATAGTAAGCTTAAGGCCTTTCTTTTTTGTAGAAATTGTGCAGTTAGCATTAGCCTAGCCCCTTGATATGCTGCCATCCCATCATGGACATCTCTTATTTCTGTCCCGTCTGCACTTCTATCCCTTCATCGATGCATGATAAACACCCTCGTATCTATTAACGAGTCCCCGGGCTTTCTTATTGGGCAGGTTCCCAGGGAGCGTGGCCTGATCTACCGCAGCATCTCGTCACACGTCCACCATTGTTATTTTGATAATAATAATAATTATTATTATTTATCCTTTATTAATCCCTGTGGGGAAATTCAGTCTAACCGATCATGGATGAACCATGAGCAGAAGTTATGCTGTCCACCAGCGCCAGGGGAGCTGTCTGACATCACTTCCACACATAAGAACGAGCCGGGAATTGAACTGGGAATGTTCGGTTCCAAAGATGATTGGTCCACCCCTGCTCCACGCCGACCCATTTTTCTTATGAATATTTAAGCCATCGTTGCATCACGCCAGCTATTAGCACGTCACTGTTAGCGCTTCTGCTACTATTAGCATGAGATCATTTGTGCCTGTCCTTGCCCTTGGGGGTATTTTGGGTTTCCGTTGAGTGCGGTCCAGACCTGCTCCACATGGAAAGTGTCCTCAGACCGCCTGGTTGGCAAACGAACGAAAATCTGGGTTAACCGTCGTGATCTGTTCATCTCCGCCAGGCGGGGGCATCGAGAAACGCTCTGCCGAGGAATGCTTCACCATCCACCACTTCGAGAACAAGTTCGTCACGGCGACCCAGATCTGCAAGGCCTGATGGGAGGGTGCGGCGGTTGGCGGCGGAGCGAGAAGAAGGGCAAAGGAGGGAACAACTTTCAGCAGAAAGTTACTTTTGTATTAAAGTCCAACTGCAGTTTATGCCGATCCTGCTTTAACCCTCGTGATAAGTGAATTTCAGTTTCATCCGTTCATCCTAACCCCCTTCCCCGTTAGTCACTCAAACCCATGTAGGCTCTCTTGCTCAAGTATTCACAAGCTAGCTTTGTGTTCAATAACCTCCATCAGTTAGCTGAGGATGCGCTAAGTTTTAGTTCTTCGGTGCCGTAGCTTCCCTGCAGACCAAGCTCATCTTCACCGCGTTGCGTCCGGTCGTCTCCCGGCTGGGGCGAGCCACGCATCCTGTGGCTAGCGAGCCGCTCCCGCTCGATAAAGGATAAGCTAGCGAGCCGTTCAAGCTAGCGGGCCGTGGTACCAACTCGGAGCTTTCAGCTCGCTTACCCCCTCGCTGTCCTACTGTATGATGACGTAATTAATGGTGTCATACCCGCCGGCGAGAAGCCCCCCAATCCCTCCTCCGACCAGTGTTTTGTGTTTGTGTAGAAAAACCTCATTTGTGACGGTGGAGTTCCGGGATGTCTCGCTGGAAGTCACAACTCTGTCTAAGCTAAGGGCAAGTGTTACGACAAACTTTGGAAAAAAAACACTAATAATCCTGATCGATTCAAATTCTTATTCATGGATTCGTCCCCTTTCGGGTTCGGGATCATATTTATTAAAAAAAAAATTGAAGAAACAGTTTTTGCAAGCAATTACAGTTGTTTTCAGAGGTTCCCACTTGATGCCTGCACAGAGCGACAATCAGAGAGGGAATGTGTTTTTAAACGTGTGTGTGTGTGTGTGTGTGTGTGTGTGTGTGCGTGCGTGCGTGCGTGCGTGTGTGTATGTCTCGGCTTTTTAAGAGAATCCCCGGTGGTTAGATACAACCTGTTGTTGTGTGCAGCTATAGAACCCGATCACACCTTGTTGTTGAATAAACTTTGTGTTTCTTTACTTACTGGAAATTCTGTATGTTTGCCTTTTTACTTTTATTGTCATCAGTTCATGTCGTAATCTCTTCTCCCAACTGGACTTGAATTTCTTCACTTGAAGATGTTTCAACCCTCATCCCAGAGGCTTCTTCTGTTCTAATGACCTGTCGGGAGTTTCCCGATATAACTGCCAGGGTTTTGGGCGGATCTAGGTTCTGTAGGCTTGTTATGTAAATGTAGAAGTTGATGGGCAGAAACAAGGTCTAAGGGGGTTGTGATGCTAATCGGAGTGTCGTTCGTTGGAACAAAGTTGCACCTTTTTTTGGGATTACCTGGCTTGGAGTGTGACAAGGTAAAGCTAAACAAAGGAGTGAAACCTGTTGGATCACATGATGGGATGTGGAAGTTAGCGGGGGCTGGTTCTGGTGGTGGATCTTTCCTGGTTGTTTGGAGGGTGCAGAAGGTCCCGGCCCATCTGTGGAGATCCATCTTGGTATTAATCGCAGTACAACATTATACATCTGTGAAAGGTTGTGTCTGAGTCCCCTTCCTCTGTTTTGACAAAGATGGCTTCTTAAACTCCTCTCTGGAACCATCTGTCTTCTCTGGCTAGAACACGGACATTGCTGTCTTCAGAAGAACCTTGTCCTTCAGGTGGAGGTGGACCGCTGAGTCCTGTCCCCAAGTGGTGGCTCTCCTGTGTCGGGCCGTCCGTTTGTGCAGAGGTTGTTTGGACGTCATTACAATCCTCAGCGCAAGTGACAGCAAACGCCTCATTCTCCATCTTATGCCAGGGTGTTTTGTCCTTGGGATGCATCAGAATTTGTCTCAGGGTGTTGTGGGGTTTGAAATGTACCGATGTTTGTTGAACACCCTTCGGAGTTTTGGAAACACATCTAAACAAAGAAGTGAAACCTGTTGGATCACATGAACCCAGGCTCATGTGGAAGTTACCAGGTGCTGCTTCTGGTGGTGAATCTTTCCTGGTTGTTTGGAGGGTGCAGATGCAAACACCCAGGAAAGATTCCCGCTCAAAAAAATTGGCAGCTATATCGGGGAGCTCCCCACAGGTCATTAGGATGAGGGGTGAAACGTCTTCAAGTGAAGAAATTCAAAATCAGTTGCCACGACAAGAAGATTTCCACAAGAATTCACCACGACCCGGAGGACCGAGAGCCTCCACAGACACATTGACATTAATTCTCATTGGTTCATTTACTGTGCCACCGGAGCCAATCACGGTGGACATCGAATGTCTTTCGGTTTCACAGCTGTGCGTTTGTTTTCACGATGCAGCTGGAACTCAAAACAAGCTAGAGAGAACCCTGCAGGTGGGCGGAGAACATGTGATTATTAAGATTCTCACAGCCAGAAGGTTGGATTCCCACAGGAGGACTTTCTGTGTGGAGTCTCCATGTTCTCCCCGTGTCTGCGTGGAGTTCCTCAGGGTTCTCCGGGTTCCTCCCGGAAGCCCTACATTGTCCAGACATGAGAATGGATGAGCGAATGGTGGCATTTACATGACGTGTGAATGAGTGAGCTGCCTCCAATGACCCAGCTAGCTGCCTCCTTGCACGGTGGATCTGCCTGTTTGTGAATGGGTGAATCCAGTGTGAAGATGAGAACATTGATCTTAAACCAACAGTCCAACCAGAAATGTAAGGTCCCATTATGCTCTTTGCCCTCTTGCTGAAAGGATGTAAAGTTCTGAACCCAGTAGAAGATCGGCCATTCGGCTTTGTTGCGACCTCTTCTTCTCACAGGTTCTGACCTTCCTGCCAGGACTAAGAAGCCGAGGTGTCAGAGGACACGTTGACACGAGTGATAATAATGTCTGCCGGTCGGCTGTTGATTTATAGCTAAACTGCAGGTGTGGGAGAAATTTAGATCATGTTGTATGTTTTCAATAATGCTATTGATGAACACATTAGGGATATCAGCTTGTGGCCTCTCAGGCCGAAATGGTCTCCAACATTCGATCCAAAAATCCATGACCAGCAGGCCTTTGGACGGCCAACTCCACTCCAGTACAGTTTAAAAAAGAACAGGAAGCCCCCCCCCCCCCCAAAAAAATAGAATATTTTCACATTCAAAACAGTCACATTCATTTACTGTTAGCGAGAAATCATAAAACTCCCATCGTCCCATTCGCTGGCGACGTGGAGACTTCGCGCCTGACAAAACAGAATAGTCCATCATCCAGGGAACTCCTCACTTGTTATGCAGGACAGGCGCCTGCTGAAAGTCATACTTTCCAGTATTTCCGGCTTGCTAAGTCGCCTCCAGAATTCATTGGTGGTGAAGTAGTACATGAGCGGGTCCAGGCTGCAGTTCAGACTGGCCAGGCAGAGCGTGACGGGGTGACAACGCTGAATCACGTCAACGAGGGCGCAACTCCTCAACACCTGGGCCTTGACCAGGAAGTCCAGTGGCATGGTGATATGGTAAGGGGCGAAGCACAGGAGAAAGACCGCAGCGCAGATCAGCACCATTCTCAGTGCCCTCTGCTTCTCCCCGCGGTCGGGAAACGCCCCGGCCGACGACTTTCGGAGGCTGCCCGCCGTCAGGCAGGCGCTGGCTGATATCAGCGCGAAGGGGATGATGAAGCCCAGAAGTTCCGCGATGATCAAGAGGACCCACGCCGACGATATGCTGACTATCTGCGTGGGCAGCTCGGCGAAGCACACTTGAAGGGAGCCGTCGCTGGAAGACATGTTGAACTGGCTCCCGGGGTTCCTCAGCAGCGGGAAGGGCAGGCAGCCCAAACAGACCATCAGCCAGCCCAGGATGGAGATCACCACGTCTCGTTTTCGCTTAAATGAGTTGAACCTCAGCGGCCTGATGATGAGCTCGCAGCGGCGCATGCTGACGCACACCAGGAAGAAGATGGAGGCGTACATGTTGACATACTTGAGGTAGAAGCAGATCATGCAGAGAGGATGCCCAAACGGCCATGCGTTGTTCAGGTAGTAGTAGATCCGTAGGGGCAGGGAGAGAACCTGGGAACCCAGAGGTGGACAGCATCAAAAGCATGGAAGAGACCTTTGGTGTCCTTCTGAAGTACCCTCCATTTTTGCCTAAATGGTGGAAAACAATTCTTAACCTGCCCCTGAAGACATGGTGGGATCAAACTAGATGCTGGATCTTCTAAAGGAACCCCCTTTGCTGATTCCTCTTGTACCTTTAGGCAATACAGTTATATGCTACATTCTTTGTAGCATAGATATTTGCTAAAGAAGGTTCAGGGGAAATAAATTGAATCTAAAAACTACAATGCTAACATTCATTCATTCATTCATGATCTAAACTGCTTGCCCTGTAGTCAGGGGTGCAGGGCGGTGGAGCCTATGCCAGTTGTCATTCGGCAAGAGCAGGGCTTCATCCTGGACTGATCAGAAGGCCACACGTAGACATAAGTACTTGCCCCTTCTTTCAGAGACATACAAGTATTCGCCCCTTCTGTCAGACATACAAGTGTTCACACCTTCTTTAAGAGTCATACAAGTATTCGCCCTTCCTGTCAGACACACAAGTGTTCACCCCTTCTTTCAGAGACATACAAGTATTCGTCCCTTCTGTCAGAGACATACAAGTATTCGCCCCTTCTTTCAGAGACAAACAAGTATTCACTCTGTCATTCACATTGAGACAAACAACTATTCACCAACGTATAGAGACGGGTCCTTTACCTGGAGCAAGTCGGCCACCGCCAGATTCATCATGAACACCACAGCCTTCTTGGTCTCCTTGATGTAAACCCAGAAGACCCACATGGCCAGCAGGTTCCCCAGGAACCCTGGCAACAGGATGATGCTGTAGACCACTGCGTACACGTAGTGCTGGTAAGTTTGGACGTCGTAGCCGTCTCTGCAGCTGTCATTCATCATGTTCATCCTAATCGGTGACAGTTCTCCCAGGCTGCCTCAAGGTCGTCTTTATCCGGAACGGCGATCCGGAGATGGGTGCGTCTGGGTGTCTGTGGCGCTTGTCATAACGAGGACGGTCTCCTCCGGCCCATCTCGACGCCAGTCTTGTTCAGGTGTTGCCGATGTGCAAGGTTGTCAAGCTGCCTTCGGATCCTGCGGGGGCACAAATGTTTTTCAATTGTGGGGTATTTCCAGTAAGGCGGCCAAAGAGCCATACGCAGGAAAAGGAAAATAACACATTGTGAGCGCAGCGGGAAGAAGCCCCAGACCGCAGGGGCTTCCTTTTGCACTAGATGCAAAATGAAACTTGAGAAGTGCCCTGGCAGTGGAAGTGATAGTTGCATACTGTGTGAACATGCTTCTGCTGCCCTGTTTAAGGGCGCAAAAAGCCAGCTTGCAGTACAGGTGTTTATACACACCTCTTTCTGTAATGCAAAGTGTTTATGCATACAATATAACAGGAATATAATCGTTCAAACCTTTGCATAGGTAATTATTGTGATCTGCAATTTGGATGTATTTAGAATAAAATGCGATTGTTGGGTATAATTTGGGTCATCAAGTATTATCCAACTATTTTCAACGCAGTAATCAGATTACACTGAATACTTCCATGGGCGTCTATTCCAGTGGGGCAGATATTCTGCTGACACTTGTATCATTCTGTAAATGTACCTCTGATATTAGTTATCGCTAAATGATGGCTTTACACTTTTGGGTACAAATACTAATTATTATAGATAGTATTAATATTATTGTGTAATATTATATTATTAGCATAAAAAGTGGTGACACTATCCCGCCATTCATTCATTCTTTCTTTAATTATTTATACTAGTATTATCCTGCAGTAAGGGTCACCGGTGAATTGGAGCCAGTCCCAGATTTTAATTCATCCATTCATTCATTCATCCATTCATTCATGCCAAAGGCAGGATTTAACGTGGCCCGGCTGTCAATCAAAAGCAGGACCTACATGTGGAGCAGTGATGAGGCAGGGGGAGGCCGGGCCTCACCTGTCATCACGGAAAGAGATAAATGCAAAATGAAAAAAAGAAATTAAATGGTTATATTTATACAGTGATTTGTACTTCAAAATTATTTTCCACTTAACGTCACCAGTTTTAGTTATTTTTTTTCAAAATCACGAAAAAAAAATATCATATTTACCCTTCAAATATGAAGAAGAGACGTGCGGTGACGCGACAACCAGCTGAACCCACTGTGGATTGCACAATGATTCTGCTAACTGTGCTGGCATGCTACGCACTGAGACCGTATCGCTGTCTCTGTGGATGTCACTATTTAAAAAAATCACTTTGAATATATGAACTAACATACATTCTTGCTGATGTGTCTAATGTTTTTTGTCAACAACTGTAACTTGTTTCTCGTGTTTCTCGTAATCATAAAACAACTGCAAAGAGACACTGAGTGAGGCACGCAGTGACGGTGCCTCATGGTAGGGGGCACCGCTGATCCCAGGGATCCTTCCTACTACTCGGCTACAGAACGATAGAATTAGCAGTAGCAAGCTACAGTAAACAGCAAGTCAAGTGTAGCCATCCAACTATTTTTTTGCCGATCTCATCAGGCTGTATAGCTCACAAACGGTGAGGGATGAATGTAAATCTCCTGGGCAGCTTCTCGACGTTTTGGCCCAGAAGGATCTCATTCAAACTCTTCCTGAGGCGACAAAGTTGTTCCAGCCGGTGGTCACCGTTCCGGCTACGACAGCATCGGCGGAGAGCTCATTCTCTGCACCGAAAAGACTCAAAACATTCAGTCGGAACAGGAGCGATCAAGGACGACTGTCTTCACTGGCAGTGATTTCCATTGAGACAGAGAGACTTTTAAAACTGAAGAAAGAAACTGAAGACTTGTACAAGCAAGTTATCGATGCTTCAGAAAGAGCGGCGCATGGACTTCATTCATAAGTAAAGGTAAGAGATAATAACATTTTTTTTTACATTTTCTTTTTTCTATGCTACAGTTTGTATATGTAAAGAATGCTAATATGATATTTTAAACAAAACACGTCAACTGCTGCCAATGAAATGGTGAATAAGCTACTCTGTAGGGTTCATTGGTTTGTAAATCTGACTGTGATGACGTCAGTGCCTCACCAGCCATGAACCTCACCGCACGTCACTTATGTCGAGACATGCAGTCGGTCAGTCTGTCATTCACACATTTCAGTCTGTGGACGGTGGTGCAGTGTCGCCCAGAAGACACCCATGTGTGAACGTGGGGATGAAAATCTTACAAGCAAAGGCTGTTTTCACGGGGGGTGAGCCATAAACCACTGTTTTTATTTTTGGTTCCTAAGCTACTGTATCTTTGTCACTGTGGTTATGAGCTACCACAGCTAGCAAGGCAATGTTCAACGTTTGCGAGCTTGGTGTTGTGACAGAAGAAGGTGTCAGATGTAATCACACTTCTTCTACACCTTCAGTTGGTGCAAGATAGGCCAACTGTTCAACTCCTAGAATTGTAGATTACATTAGTCCATTAATTCATGAATTCATTCATAATTCATTATCTTTAACGCTCATTCTGCACTCAGGGACGGCGGGATTCTCTCCCAGCTCTGATTGGGTGACATCAACCATTCATCCTCTCATTCACATAACCTAGATATACAACATACGACGATTCACTCTTTCATCCACAAGACACATAGAGACATGTGACCATTCACTCATTCATTCATATGTCTTGGAGACACACTTTCATTCACTCACTCATTCACATTTTAAAGAGACACACAATCATTCACCCTCTCATCCACTATTCATGTTGACTTGTGGGTCATATATGTGTTTATCTATATGTCATCTTTATGTTATATATAGACATACAACAATTATTCACCCTCTCATCCACTCTTCATGGAGACCTGTTGGTCATACATGCTATATAGACATACAACTTTTCATTCTGTTGTTAAAAGCTCACATAGAGAGATCACCTCATTCATTCATCTGAAAAAAACAAGTATTCACCTTCTCAATCACACATTATATAAAGACATTCACTCATTCATTCAAATGTGGAGACAGAACCATCCAGTCACTCATTCACACGTCAAAATGAAAAACAAACAACCATTCAGCCTCTCATTCACATGTCTGGACAATGTCGGGTCTCCAGTGGAGCTCCAGCATGTGTTTGGACTGTGGGATGAACCAGGAGAACCCTGAGGAACCCCACGCAGACACCGAGAGAACATGGAGGCTCCGCGCAGGAAGGAACTCTGTAGGAATCCAACCAGGAACCTTTTTCTGTGCTGAGGAAGTGCTAACCGCTGCGTTGCCGTGCCACAACCATTTCATTATTTCACATCTCAATTGATGTTTTACGAAAAAGATCTGAAGTAACGGTGAATCATCTTCACCCCTGTAGCTCAAAAGCACCGCCAGATCTCCCCGGCTACGCTAGTTCTACGCTAGCATTAGATTTGAGAAGGTTCTCTCTCGACCCCCGACCCCTGCCCGCCGCCGCTCCTTCGCCATTAGGTAACCTCGCTCCGTCACGAATGCTCAGGAGATGTCTCCACCACCAGAAGATCCCACCACGCCGTGGGTTTCTAGATGCTAACACGCCCCCGCTTGGCGTGGAAACACATGAATCGAGATTTCCATTTCAACGCGTCACGAGAAACGTTCGATACGTGCGAGAAAGGGCCCACACACACACACACACACACACACACACACTCCACATAACACACATTCCTCACATTTGGAGAAACATGACAACACACACGAGACGGTCTGGAAGCTTCAAGTGTAACAAAAAAGCTTCTCCACCGACTCACATCCGTCCTCCTCCTCCACGCATTATGAAGGAAAAACAGAAGTTCGAAACGGGGGCCAACACACACACACACACACACACACACGCACACATTCCCCTCCTTCCTCCTCTGTCTGTTACACACACACACACACACACACTCCGGGCTTACCTAGCTCTTCTCCCCAGGGTTCTTCTCCACTTGCGTCCATTCTCCGTCCATCGCGGCAGGGCCTCCTTGTCTCTCACCACCTTTCGCTCCGTCCGTCGTTTACGCAGCGCAGCTGGAGGCTGAGGCGCACTTCCTGTGAGTCTGAAGGTGGGTGTGGTTTAGCAAATTCAGTTTTCGGGGACTTTTCTGGGCCCTCCCGCATCAGGAGGTGGTAATGCTGAGCTGACGTGAAGAAAGTGTTGAGGAGTCTTTTAGCATGTGCGTTTAGCACGTCCTCCTCGCAGCTAGAAGGTCCGCGGTTGGATTCCCACATTTCTCTCTCCCGGCATCTGCGTGGGGTTCCTCAGGGTTCTCCTGGTTCCTCCCACAGTCCGAACACATGCAGGAGGTTCACTGGAGACCCTACATTGTCCAGATGTGTGAATGGGTGAGTGAATAGATGCATGTTTCTGCTTGAAATGTGAATGAAAAGATGAACGGTTGAATGTTTCCATATAACATGAGAAAGAGGGTGAATGGTCGTCTCTATATGACGTTTGAATGAAAGGGTGAACAGTTGTATGTCTCTATATAACATCTGAATGAGTGAGTGTCTCTTTAAAATGTGAATGAATGTTTGTCTCCAGGATTTATGAATGAATGAGTGGATATGTCATGTACAGGGTGAATGGTTGTTTGCCTTCATATAACATGAGAGTGCTGGGGAATGGTTGTTTTTGACATGTGAATGAAAGCGTGTCTCTCTCTGATGAGAGGGTGAGAGGGTGAATGTTTTTATGTCTCCAAATGATGTTTGAATGAATGTATGTTTGCATGTCTCCCTGCGTTCAGCCGGCCCATCCGCTCCTCCAATCACAGCTCTGCAGCCCCAAGTGCAGAGTCAGCAGAAAACATAATTGAAGAATGTATGAATGAATGAATGAATGAATTCTGGTGATAAAAAAAACAGTCAGAACCTCCGATGTATCACAGAGCGCAGCGTGTCTCCTCGGTGACAGCGCTCTTTAACTGAACAACTGAAATGAGTTTCAGCTGATAAAGTCAGCGGCCTGCTTCTGCTTTCGCCAGATCCAGTGTCAATTGCCTCAGCCACTCTGGTTGTTTTCTTCTTCTTCTTCTTCTTCTTCTTGAGGGGAACTAAAGGGAAACTTGGCCGTCTGGTTTGCCTCTGCGGTCAGCTCAGAGGAAACCTCCCTTGAGAGCAAGCTTTTTGCACGACACCAGCGAACAGGACCGGACAAAGGGAAGAGGAGCATACTTTTTGTGTTACACGTTCACCCCCGTGCTCAGGATCCCGCAGCTGATTGGAAGAAATCGATAGCTTAAAAAGCGTGAAGCCCAGAGGACGCCTGTATGGGATGTGATTCACGCAGAAAACATCACGTCGGGGCTTTCGGAGACGGGCGGAGCCGAGGCGTGTTCTTTCTTCTGGCGCCGCTTGAGGCTTCATGGAATGCGAAGCCCGGTCCAGATTCTGCAAACCGGGAGCGGCCAGAGCGTCCTCGAACCCCCTCACCGGCACCCAACGCTCCAGCCTGCACTTCCACCTTTGAAACCCCAAGATGCCCTATATGAGTAGAGACCATGTATATGTATGCAGTACGTGTGTGTGTTTTTGAATGTGTGTGATGAGTGAATACAATCAAGTGTATGACATTTTGAAAAACTGAGGTAATGACAGTGGAGAGCATTTTTTTAAAAATATTATATATGTGTGTGTGTGTGTGTGAACGAGTGAGAGGGAGAATACAATTAAGTGTAAAGTATTTTGAAACAGCAAGGTTATGAAAGCACTTTACAAGTGGGGATCATCTATCTATCTATCTATCTATCTATCTATCTATCTATCTATCTATCTATCTATCTATCTATCTATCTATCTATCTATCTATCTATCTATCCATCCATCCATCCATCCATCCATCCATCCATCCATCCATCCATCCATCCATCCATCCATCCATCCATCCATCTACTGTATATATATGTGTGTGTGTATACAGTATAAACATATATATGCGTTTGAATGAGTGAATGAATTACAGTGTAAAGTGTTTTGAAACAACAAGGTGACAAACGCACTATACAAGTAGGGACTATTCATATACACACACACACACACACATACAGACACACGTATATGTGCATATATATATAAATATATATAGATATCAAAATATATTTATATGTGAATGAGTGAATGCAATGTGACAAAAGTGCCATTCATATATATGTAAATACCTATATATGTGTGTGTGTTTGTGTGTGTATGTGCGTGTGCGTGTGTGTGTATACAAATGTACATAAATATACACGTCTGTGTGAGAAAAGCACTTTTAAATGTTATACTTGTTGAGATCATTTACATATATACAAATATAGATCCACAAATGCACACTTAAACTGTTCTCCATAATCAGATTTGGCATCTGCAATGTTTCTGGCTGAAAAGGGAACCATAATAAGGAAGATGGAAGTCAATTTAAAAAAGTAAACCCGCTAGTCCTGTTTAAAAAACAAAATAAAAAAAGAAGCAGCCTTTGCAGACACATGGCGCTAAAAGATTAGCAAAAAAAAAGCTGCACTGTGAGACCGAACAATGTTGGTTTCAGGAGAAAACTAGCGACACGCTACGGTATCGCTTAGCATTTTACTCGCACCCTGACCAGTGGCTCTCCACACTCAGGAGCGGTCGGCCGAGGGGTCTTGGACAAGATCGGGGAGGACACGTGCGAAGAGGAGGACGAGGAGGTGCGTTTGGTCAGGCGGAGTTTGAAATCGGCCGTGAGGAAGTAGTAGAGCACGGGGTTCAAGCAGCAGCTGAGGTTGGCCAGGCACAGAGACACGGGGTGAAACCGACGCACGGCCAGGATGGTGTCACAGTGCGATACGATCTTCTGCGACGCCATCAGGTAGAGCAAGAAGTTAAGGTGGTAAGGGGCGAAGCAAAACAAGAAGACGAGAAAGCAGCTCAGGACCATCCGCAAGGCGTGGCGCTTCTCTCCGTTTACCTGTTCCTCGTTCACGGAACTCACGGACTGGAGGCGGGGGCGCGACCGGGTCCTGGGCGAGTTCAGGTTATGCTCGCTCTTGACGCACTTCTTTTTGAGCGAGTGAGCGATGCGGATGGAGCTGTAAGCGATGCAGGCCAGAGGGATCAAGAAACCGAAGAGCTCGGCGAGGGCGATCATGACGACGGCCAGGATGGGATTCAGGGAGCGCATGGGCAAGTCCTTGAAGCAGCCGCCGTTTGGGGAGGTGGCTTTGGGCGCCCGGTCGAGTCCGCCGGGTCCTGCGGTCCAAGTCACTAGAAAGAACTCGTTGTATTTGCCCAAAAGTGGAGAAGCGGAACCTGGTGTGTACGACATGTTGGTGACGCTCCCGGATATGACGGCGGTACCAGAGGAGATGCCGCCGCCGCCGCCGCCGCTGCTACTGCGCATGAGAATAAACGGCGAGCAGGCCAGGCTGACCAGCGCCCACACCACCACGCTGATCAGCAGGTCGTATCGTTGCCTCCACTTGCGGGCGGCGAATGGGTGGAGGAGGAAAGCGCACCTCTGCACGCTGATGCACACCTGGAAAGCCGAACGGGGCGAAAGAAGAGCACAGTTGTATGTCCTTTCCCAGGAAAGGGGTATTTTCTTGTTCATACTTTAGCCACGAGATCAGTCGCTTACCAGGAACACTATGGCTGCATACATGTTGAGGTACTTGAGGTAAAAGCAAACCAAGCACATGCCGTGTCCAAAAGGCCACGTCTGGGTGAAGTAATAATGAATTCGGAGAGGCAGGGAGAGTATATGGGCCAGGTCTGCTAGCGCTAGATTTATCATAAAGATTGCAGCCTTCGTCTTCTTCCTGTGGTCAAACCCCCGACAAGTTAGCGACATTTTGAGTACATTTGAGGTGTCTGTGTGTGAGCGCTACCGTACCTGATATGCGTGCAGAGAAACCAGAGGGCGGTGCTGTTAAGCAGCAGCCCCGGAATGAACAGCAGCATGTAGAAGTAGGAGTACATCTGGTTCATACTCTGCTCCCATGTGGTCAGATTGTGGTTGCACGAGGAGTACGGCTCGGGCCCACTCCAGGGACCCGACACATTTGCAGGGACTCCCTCCATCAAACCGACGCCGGCGCCGTCATCCGAGGATCTTCTCCGGTGGTCTTTTCATTCGTGTAAACCAAACATCTGGAATCGGACAACAACAACGTACTAAGGTCTCAGATCGACGTTTGATTGTTTGTTCGAGCAGATCACAACTTCCGGGTGAAAGTAAAAAGGGACTCTGCAATGAGTCACCCACCCGTGTCTGGTCCAGATACCCGGCAGCTGCCTTAACTTGTAGTCTCGAGAATTAGAGAAGGGGAATAACAGGCACCATTTTGTGGCCATTAGATGTTGTGTCTTCATCCATCCATCCATCCATCCAACTCTGGGGGTGAGGGAGTTCCACTCCACTCCTCTCCTCCCAGCCACCTTTCAGCTCGGCCAGACAAAAAAAGCCCCACGGCCTATTGGAGGGCTTTGGAGGTCACGCCATCGTCCACAAAAAGCTATTCTGAGGTCCAATCACAGTACACCTCCTCCCCGAAACGTAAAACCCGACGACCGTTCTTGTGCTTCTACAGCCTTTTTGCAGAGGCAGGACAGCTTTCAACTACAATGCCGCTGCCTCGTCCTTGAAAGCCTCTCTTACAGACCTCCTCGGTGCTCATGGTCACACACCTCCTCCAGGTCCACAACCACAGGCCAAATTACACAAAGAGCTGAATGGCTGCTCCATTGGAGGCATACCACTTGGGGGCCGGATTTCTTCAGGTTTGGGCCTACCGCCACATGACAAAGCTCCTAGTTAAGGGCAACTGGACTGTCCGGGCCAAACCCTGCCCTCCTTGCCAGGCACTCGGTGGATCTGGGACACCACCAGGTGTCTCAAACGGGGCTGGATACCTGGATGAACTGTGAAATCAGACACAATTTAGAGCTCTCCTTGCCTGCTCCATTGCAAGAAGGGGAAGGGGGCCGTAGGGGACCGGGGTCAGGGGCGTGCCGGCGACCTCCCCTCTCTTGGACCTGTCTGGGGACCGTCCATTCCCAACAAGGCACCTTGCCATCTTTTTAGCGCTTGACCATCACGTAACATCCCTCTTAGTCTGGATCCTCACCAAGATGCCCTGTCAGGCAACAGGGCATCTTGGGCATCTCCCAGGGCCGGTGTCTGATGCTCTTGTGAGTAAGATATTTATGTAAGACAGTATTGCCTCTCGCCCAAGGACAGCTGGGATCGGATCCAGCGCTCCTACGACCCGCACTTCAGAATAAGCCTTCTAGATAAAGAATGAATGAACGAGTATTATTGCGCTAACTGGACCTCTGAAGTTAACTGGGGGCTCAACATCTTGCTCAAGGACAATTCGGTATGCAGACAGGAGGAGCTACTTCCATGCTAATGGTATGCTACGTGACCTAAGGTGTTTATGTTGTCGTGCATGCAAGGTTATTAGCAGCGAAACTAGATGAAAATATTTGAAATAAGTCAAAGCCGACTGGCACCCAAAGGGGAATCGATCGAGCGGTGGGTTTCGTATAGCAAACCCATGCCCTTCTTTCAGTGGTATCAGAGTGGAGTACTTAAGCCACAGCATTGAACGACCAGTCGCCTCATTCCGGGTTACACCTGCCAAAGATACCGCAAGAGATACCGCAAGAGATACGCTGATGGAACATTTTGTCCGACTGTGTTGCTCAGATATCTGAATAATAGATTCAAATACTAGCTTGCATCATTTGCAAGACTGAAGGTGACGCCCCAAGATGTTACAACAAAATACTACCTCTGCAATTCACACGGCCGTTTTCTCTTGGCAGGATCAGTAAGCGTGACAAGAGAAGCTCTGAACGTGCAGCTGCACGCACCCACACACACACACTTTCGGGTTCACGCCTCTGTAAGTTGATAAATGGAAACCCCTCGTTCTGGCATTTGAACACAGGATGTCAGACACCCAGCCGTCGTGTTTTGTTTGTCACAGTGACACAGCAACCGTCAAGCCACTACTGTTCTGCAACGACCACATGAAGAACAAGGATTCAAACTGAAAATCAAACTGTGAGGAGGTCTGCCATCACACCTCATGCAGAAAAATGCAAACATTCACCCTCTCAGTCAACATGAGCGAACAAAGTAGGGCCAAATGCGTCCCGTGTTGAAATTTACACAGGCCCGTAGCTTCTATCATAAAATCAATAATATGCGTCCGCCAGCACGATTGACCTCAGTACAAAAGTGTAAAAAAATGCTATTTCATATTTCACCAAAAGATGGCAGTAGACTTGTGTCCAGTTTGCCATGGGAAACTTTGTCACAAGGGTCAAAGGGCCTGGTGTGATCCTTTCCAGCCAATTTCAAAAATGGTAACTGTCACTAAATCAAGGAGCTCACCAAATATGGCACTCTTTGCAAAAAGTTGGGACACCCCTGATGTAGGATCTCCGGGGAAGCTCCTGCGGGACGAACCGGGAGAACTCTGAGGAACCCCATGAAGGAACATGGAGACAACCAGGGATCTTTCCGAGGAGAAAGCTCTGATACACCATTGTGGTCCAATTTGAAAATTCTACAAGAGGTGTTATTTGTGGTTAAATCGTCTGCAAAGATTGTTTTTCTTGTTGCTGGTAGCTAACCGCCGCTAACCACCGCGGCACCTCAAGCAAACGTGACACAAATAAACAAACTGAACATGACATTGAAATGAAAAAAGGCTTGGAGAGTAAAAGCACACGGTTCACAGGTGCAACTCGATGGCTACAGATAAAGAAAATCAAAGTTTAATGTCTAGTGTTATACAAGATCAATGCTGCGCTCATTTCTATGCACTAAGTACCTGGTCGGGCCTCCTTTGGCACAATTTACTGCACGGATGTGGCGTGGCTTTGGGAACGGCCCTCAGCTCATCTGCACGGATGGGTCAGGTGTATCATCCTCTTCTCGAAGACACCCCGAGAAGGGACGGTTGCACGAGGACGGTTTGCTGTAACACCACGGCCACTGAACAAGCTTTTGGGCGAGTGGGCAGCTGCTGCTGGGGGATGAAATCAGCATCTCCATAAAGCTAGTCAGCAGATGGAAGCATGAAATGCTCCCTGGTCGACTTCTGGGATCGGATCCTGCTTTTCCCACCACACTTTCTCTTTCCACCTAACTTTCTGTGGATGTTCTTGGCTGAGCTTCCTCCTGGAGGCCACCGTCTTCTGGAAACATCTGGCAAGTCTGCGGTCCTTCACGTGATTGTGTAGCATACCGATCCAGACTGAGACCGTCTAAAGGGAAACCTGGTTTGATCGATCGATCGATCAACCAATAAATTCATCCCCTAATCGAGTTCATTGGTTATTTAATTGATTAAAAGTTCAAGTGTGACACCACTACTTTCCAATTTTGAACTTTTTCACAACACTAATTATCTGAGAAAACGAATTTGCCATTTTCATGATATGTAACTCATAATTATCAAAATAAAAAAAAAAAAAAAAATAATGGCTTGATATATTTCACTATGTGTGAGGAATCAATATAATATGTGGGTTTCACCTTCTGACCTGAACGCCAAGAAATACTGAACTTCTTCAAGATGTAGTTTGTTCAACCTCACATACAGTTCAATGCAACAAACCTTTTTTTTCTCACTTTTCCCTTTTTTACTTATTTACTTTTTTCTTTCAACATATTTATTCTTCAAGAGGTTATTTATACTTTATGTCTTATATTTTTTCCCTCTCATATCTGGAACCCAGAGATGCCGCTATCGTCGCGTCCTGCTTTTTAAAGTTGTCGTGTCTGTTTTTGGTTCCACTGAACCTGAGAGCTGCTACCTTTAAATTTCGTTGTTTCATCTGTGTAATGACAATAAAAGTCCCGAATCTTGAACGGACCTGTTTATTATAACATCATTCTAAATAGCCAATAAACCCATGTGAGACTATACTAACATCGATTTGAATACGGAGCAATTTTATAGATATATTTTTGTTACAGAACATCTAAAAATGTGCTGTCCTTCTAATGGATTTCCTTCCTGACACTCTCCATCCTCCTCCCTCAAAAGAGGAACCTCATCTCTGCAGAGTTCAGCTGCACCTCCTGCCTCTTCTGCCGTGTCTCCTAAAGCATCACCGTTGTTGTTTTTAACCAACGGCAGAAAAAAAAAAAAGGTCAATAGAGGGAAGATGGTTGGGCTTACATCTGGAACGTTAGGGTCGCAGAGCAGCCGATCATCGGGTGTCATCAGGCTCCCGTCCACGCCGGACGATGATGGTGCGTCCCTTTACACCGAAGTGTTTCGTGCAGCTTTGGCAGTCAAAGTCAATCTTCATCTACTTCCCCCTACCGAAAAAAAATAACTTCCTTTTTTTTTTTTCAGTGTTGTTTTTTTCAATTGTGAGGGGCCGTCTCTCTTCTGGTGACGCGGCTTTCAAGCCGTTGCGTGCCGACGGATGTCAAAAGCTGTGGACCTATCCGTTGCCATGATATTTTTGAACCGCGCCATGTATGCGACATCCAAAATGAGGAAGCAAAGAGGCCGCGGGACGTCTCCACAGCCCAGATCGACTGAATCTGATGGTTAAACGTCGATGCCAAGCGCAGAAAAGACCACCAGAGGTCAGACTTGCAGTCTTAGAATACACTCCTTGGAGGATCGACATTCTTCTTCACATTCTTCCCGCCCCTCCCCTTTGCATGTTTATGTAAACTCCCACTCCTCCCGATTTCCTGCTCCTCGCGGTCTTCTGCTCGCCGCCCCCCGACCTGCAGTCGCAGGGTCAAGGCTGCTGCAGCACATGGTCAAATCACTCACCAGAAGGAGGCCCTCTCCGATTTCATCTCCTGTCCCCATGCATCAGGTACGGTTGTGCAGCTGTGAGGCCGCCCTCCTTCTCCACGTTGGATCCAAAGACCAAAAACATGATTTGTTACCGCGAGTTGCAGATGCAAGAACCTGAAGACCGGGTTCTTTAGGCCTTTCCTGAACTCTTGTGTCGACCTATCGTGTAATTGGTCTGATGGTCAACATATAGAGATGTACAACCATTCAGTCACGAGACGTACAGTTATTCACCCTGTCATTCACATGTCTGGACAATGTAGGGTCCCCGGTGAAGCTCCGGGAGGAACCCGGAGAACCCTGAGGAACCCCATGCAGACCCATGGAGACTCCACACAGAAAGGCCCCCCTGAGGGAAGCACAAACGTAGGAGTCACGGAAGGAGGGTTTGGCTAACCGTCGCTCCATAGCAGTCACTTCACAAGGAGAACATACAGTATGTGAGGTACTTCAGGTTTAGGGTCTTTACTGGAGACAAATCACAACGCTAACAGTGAGAGACAGCTCAAGAACATTGAAGAAACATACGAGGAGGAGGCGCGTGGACAGGGTGACGTTGTCAGCAGGCTGGGAACTTTTTCAAAATAAAATGAATCATCTGTTTTCACCTGTCCAACGCACCGAGTCGCAGGTGGGCGCTTCAGGTGCTAACAGGGCTAACTGCTATTAAACTATTGACACGTGACACTAGCGCTGAAAAAGCAATAACAACAATTGACATGTATACAAAATATGAAATTATTAAAATATAGATAAACACATCTGTCTAAATACATCATGCAAATGATTGGTTTTCAAATTGCAAATTGATAAATAAAATAATATCCATGCAGTGATGAAGGCACTGATTATCTGGTCACAAAGGCACTTCTTCAGCAAGGGGACTTTTATTTCATCCTGATCTGCTGACTTTTTGTGTTTTATTTATATACTTCTTTAAATGGACGGGTCACGCACAATAAATACACCCCGTTAGCTAGGCTAATTAGCGTTGTCAGTTCTTAGGTGTTTGTTAAGTGAGGGGGATTTCTGTTCATCCAACGACACATTTGTACAGAAAATATGTATCAGAGAAGGTTTGGGTGCATTTAGGGTCCTACTTGTATGCTCCGGGGCGATCGGCTTGCTCTTCATCACGTCACGAGGTGAGGACGCAGGTGTTTGTTTACACTCTGCCCGTGCAACCACTTCAGATACCATAACAATTGACCCTTGTGAATATACTGCAAAACTATTCATTCATTCATTCACCGCTAATCCTGCACTCGAGGTCGCGGAGGGGCCGGAGCCTGTCCCGAGTGACGGGTAGCCAATCGCAGGGTCACAAAGAGATATACAACCGTTCACTCACTCATTTGCATCATTTTGAGACCCACCAACCATTCACTCGCTCATTCACATGTCGACACAATATAAGGTCTCCAATGAACCTCCTGCATGTGTTCGGACCGTGGGAGGAACCCGGAGAACCCTGAGGAACATGGAAACCAAGGACCTGCTGGCTGCCGTGCCTCCCTGTGACAACATGATTGCTGTCATCTGTTTCACTAGAGATGTTATGGACGTTTGAACAGGGAAATTGGGGTTGACCGTAATGGAGGAGCTCCCCGAATCAGTAGAAGCTGCTCCAAATAACTGCAGTACAGTCAGCGAGCGCACATGGGAGTGCGAGCGCATTGTTGTACATAAGAGACTTTGGGCAGATCTGCGGTCTAAGGCCAGATTAAGACAGAGAGACCTCATTCAGCCCGTAAACAATGGGCCATTGCTCCAGTCATAATAAGCATTTGGCTTGTGACACAGCAAGCAGGCAAAGGTCCTCGGACAACCCTTGGCGGCCTCTGGATCCCGCGGGCTCCTTGGTGCGAGTGAAGAGCCTCAGCGGGGAGGTGACTGAAAATAGGCTTGCTGACAGCGGCCCGTCTGTAGCATGTCTCACCAAGCTAACAGCCACAAGGCCGGAGGGCGGGGGGGACGGGAGGTAGGAATAATAAATATAGCCGCGAAGCAATTCCAAACATGCGACGGCCCCCGGACATTAACATGACACTGGTTTATTTCTCAGCAGGTCGGCGACGCGCTGAGTTTTATTGGCTAAAGAGTCAAAACAGCGATATAAGGCAAAAAAGCTCCAGCTCTACATGGACGCAAACTCGGGGCTCAGGTATCGCAAAGTGGACTCCACGGCCCGTTCCGGCCACGCGGAACACGTCGTCCTCCGCCGTCCGGCGCATTTCTTTGTGTTTGTTTGCTAAGCCCGGGCGATGATGTGGTCTTTGTTATCTAGAGGCTCTGCGTGTCTCCGGACTATCGCCGGCGTGGCGGTGCAGCTGGGTCTCCGCTGGTCACTCATAATAAACACAGATGCATTCCTTCGCTCTCCTGCGGCGGATTACTCCGCAAAGCCCGGGCCATACCTCGGGACTTACCTCAGGACTGGACTAATCTGCTGAGCTATGTGTTTGTCGCTCTTCGGGGACAAAAACAGCTGATCGCTTTATTTTTCAAAATCACGAGCCGCTGTCTTCCGAGGCCCCGCCCGGCCCTTGGTGACCTTCCTTCCTCCCCGCAGAGTCAGAACTGACTCTCTGACATCTTGGTATCTTTCCCGTTGCTGGCCAGCGTGTGCGTGTCTCTCGGGAGGGTGTTTGCCGCCTCAGGGGTCTCGGTGTCACTGCGGGGAATACTTTCGGGCCGCGAACCCGATCCTTTGCCCCCCTTGGTCAGGCTTTTTTGGAAGCTCTCCGAGGTGAAGTAATACACCACGGGGTCCAGACAGCAGTTGAGACTGGCCAGGCAGAGGGTGATGGGGTAAAGCGTTCGGGCGAATCGCTCCACGGCGCAGTTGGCCAAGGCCTGGGTCCGCACCAGCGCATACAGGAAGAGGATGGAGTTATAAGGGACGAAGCAGGTGATGAAGATGCCGAGGTGCACCAGGATCATCCTTAAGACGCGCCTCTTGCTGTCACAGCCGTGGCCCGCGGTCACGGGCCGCCGCAAGGTTCGCAACACCAGCGAGGAGCATACCAAGTTGGCCAGGAGGGGAAGGAGGAACCCGACAATCTGGAGGTCGAGACGAGGAGACACGTTAGCAAGCTTGCGCGTGGGCGCTTTCTCGGAACGGTGGGGGTCGCGCGCCTGTCCCGCCCCTTACCTCGATGAAGATGGTGATCTTGGACAGGTACGTCTTCCAGGTGCTCTTGGAAAAGCCCTCGAAGCAGGCGGTGGCTCTGTTGGTGCTGTTGATGGTGGAGAAAAAGGTCACGGAGATCCCGCCGCCCACGATGGTCAGCCATACCGCCGCGCACACCAGCGCCGCGTTCCTGCGCGTGCGGATGGAGCGGGAGCGGAAGGGGTAGACTATCGCCAGGAAGCGATCTACGCTGATGCAAGTGAGGAACAGCATGCTGCCGTAGATGTTGGTGATGAAGGCCGTCCCCGACACCTTACACAGCCCGTCTCCGAAGGGCCAGTGGCGGTTTACGTTGTAAAAGACCTTGAAAGGCAGCGTAAAAACAAACACCAAATCCGATAAGGCTAAGTTAGTCATGAACATGGTCGTCTCGTTGCGCATCTTCATCCGAAAGCAAAAGACGAAGAGCGCCGCGCAGTTGGTGATCAGGCCCAGGACGAAGACCACGCTGTACACCACCGAGTACAAGTTGTACTTGAAAGAGTCGTCGATGCCGCAGTCCTCCATCCCGGTCTCGTTGAGCACCAAGCTCGCCATGGCGACGCAACTCGGGTCGCCGGGAAAAGGAGGGGTCTGAGGAAGGATATTTGTCCGAGGGGCGCGTCAGCGCGGGGGTCCGACGCTCAGCCCCCCCTGCGAGCCATCGTGGACGTTCAGACAGCGGCAGGATGCGGGGGCTGCTCCCGTCCTCCTGCCGAGACAAAAGGCAAAAAGGCCCGCGGTCACTTCCTCCCAATAATCGTAGGAACACTGGGGTCGGGCCGGGGGGGGGGGGGGGGGAGGGGAGGGGAGGGGGAGGAGAAAAACTACAATACAAGAGAAAAAAACTACAAATCCCTTCTAGCTTAGCGCAAAAAAAGGGCAACTGGAGTTCAACAAACACTACCTTTGATCCAAATACTTTGAACATAGTTCTTGTAGCTGTAGCAGTGCTACTGTGAAGGTGCCAAGGTGTGAGGGTGTGAGGGTGTGAGGGTGCCGCGGCAATAAACAGGTTGGATTCCTCCTAAATCGGACATTCTGGGCGTTCTCGAAGGTGTTTTTAGATCTCGCCCGAGTGGAAATCACAGAGCTACTTTGGATTCCCATGAGTTTGGAGTCTCCATGTTCTCCCCTTGTCTGCGAGGGGTTCCTTAGGGTTCTCCGGGTTCCTCACACAGTTCAAACTCATGTATTCAGTGCAGAACCTACATTATCAAGACATATGACTGAGAGGCTGAATACTTGTATCGCACTCTATAACTTATGAATGAAT